>NC_058041.1:18451029-18460290 GCF_019176455.1 Solea senegalensis | reverse complement strand
CTGTCATGTTACATATGTCATGTTACATATGTCATGTGACTAGATCTGTCATGTTACACCTGTCATGTGATAACATCTGTCATGTAATGACATCTGTCATGTAATGACATCTGTCATGTAATGACATCTGTCATGTGATTACATCCGTCATGTTACATCTGTCATGTTACATCCGTCATGACATCTGTCATGATTACATCTGGTCATGTGATTGGCATCTGTCATGTGACTAGATCTGTCATGTGATTACATCCGCTGGGCGTGACCAGATCTGTCAGCGTTACATCTGTCATGTTGAGCATCTGTCGCGTGACCACATCTGTCATGTCATATCTGTCTTGTTACATATGTCATGTGACTAGATCTGTCATGTTACACCTGTCATGTGATTACATCTTTCATGTGATTACATCTGTTATGTGATTACATCCGTCACGTTACATATGTCATGTTACATATGTCATGTTACATATGTCATGTTACATATGTCATGTTACTACATCTGTCATGTTACATCTGTCATGTGACTACATCTGTCATGTGATTACATCTGTCATGTGACTACATCTGTCATGTGATTACATCTGTCATGTAATTACATCTGTCATGTGATTACATCTGTCATGTGACTAGATCTGTCATGTTACATCTGTCATGTAACCACATCTGTCATGTGACTACATCTGTCATGTGACTACATCTGTCATGTGACTACATCTGTCATGTGATTACATCTGTCATGTTACATATGTCATGTCTCATATGTCATGTGACTAGATCTGTCATGTTACCCTGTCATGTGATTACATCTGTCATGTGATTACATCTGTTATGTGATTACATCCGTCACGTTACATCTGTCATGTTACATCTGTCATGTGACTACATCTGTCATGTTACATTTGTCATGTGATAAACATCTGTCATGTTACACCTGTCATGTTACATATGTCATGTGACTAGATCTGTCATGTTACACCTGTCATGTGATTACATCTGTCATGTGATTACATCCGTCACGTTACATCTGTCATGTTACATATGTCATGTTACATATGTCATGTTACATATGTCATGTGACTACATCTGTCATGTTACATCTGTCATGTGACTAGATGACTCATCATCACCATTATTATTATTTTGTAATTAAAAAGTCGATATCAGTAACTGTATAAACTTGTAACCTGATACAGTTGTTGTGTATCTGCTGCTGGTCTCCCTCTCTCTCTTCTGTCTCTCCCTCATCTCCCTCTTGTCCTTTCTCTCCCCCCATTTTCTGTCCCCCACCTCTCCACTGTCCCCCATTTTTCCTTTCACCCCAACCGGTCGAGGCAGATGACCGCACATCTCTGAGCCTGGTTCTGTCAGAGATTTCTTCCTGTTAAGAGGGAGTTTTTCCTCTCCACTGATGCCTAGTGCTTGCTCATTGTGTGAACTGTTGGGTTTCTCTGCTCTCTTTGATGTTATCTATGTACAGTGCCTTGAGATAATGTATGTTATGATTTGGCGCTATACAAATAAAATTGAATTGAATTGAATCTGTCATGTGACTACATCTGTCATGTGACTACATCTGTCATGTTACATCTGTCATGTGATTACATCTGTCATGATGTGACTACATCTGTCATGTGACTACATCTGTCATGTTACATCTGTCATGTTACATTTGTCATGTGACTAGATCTGTCATGTTACACCTGTCATGTGATTACATCTGTCACGTTACATCTGTCATGTTACATCTGTCATGTTACATATGTCATGTTACATATGTCATGTGACTACATCTGTCATGTTACATCTGTCATGTGACTAGATCTGTCATGTTACATCTGTCATGTGACTTCATCTGTCATGTGACTAGATCTGTCATGTTACACCTGTCATGTTACATCTGTCATGTGACTACATCTGTCATGTGACTACATCTGTCATGTGATTACATCTGTCATGTAATGACACCTGTCATGTAATTACATCTGTCATGTGATTACATCTGTCATGTTACATCTGTCATGTTACATCTGTCATGTGACTACATCTGTCATGTGATTACATCTGTCATTTAATGACACCTGTCATTTAATGACACCTGTCATGTAATTACATCTGTCATGTGATTACATCTGTCATAATTACATCTGTCGTACATCTGTCATATTACATCTGTCATGTGATTACATCTGTCATGTGACTTGATCTGTCATGTTACATCTGTCATGTGACTACATCTGTCATGTTACATCTGTTACATCTGTCATGTACACCTGTCATGATTACACCTGTCATGTGGTTACATCTGTCATGTTACATCTGTCATGTTACATCTGTCATGTGACATCTGTGATTACATCTGTCATGTGACTACATATGTCATGTTACATCAGTCATGTGACTACATATGTCATGTTACATCAGTCATGTGACTACATCTGTCATGTGACTAAATCTGTTATGTTACATCTGTCATGTGACTATATCTGTCATGTTACACCTGTCATGTGTCATGTTACCTGTCATGTTACATCCGTCATGTGATTACATCTGTCATGTAATTACATCTGTCATGTTACATCTGTCATGTGACTACATCTGTTATGTTACATCTGTCATGTGACTATATCTCATGTTACACTGTCATGTCAATGTACTATATCTGTCATGTTACATCTGTCATGTGACTATATCTGTCATGTTACATCTGTCATGTTACACCTGTCATGTTACATCTGTTATGTTACATCAGTCATGCGATTACATCTGTCATGTGACTAGATCTGTCATGTTATATCTGTCATGTGACTACATCTGTCATGTGATATTTGATTGGTTAAATCTGAAGCGTCAAGTTAACAATGACATGAGTGTGAAAAACATGTCTGCCTTCAAAGTAAGAGCAAAACTGTGTCCAATTAATGCTATGAATATATTTAAGTGATGACGTCAAAATATGTGAAACCTCGATTACAACCCAATCAAATCAAAAGGAACAAAAGTACACAAACAAACAAAACTAGCAAAACAAGTTTGTTTCATTTTCTAGGTTAATTTTAAACCGCACCAGTACCTTAACTCACCACCAGTTAACCAGTGACAATGAGTTAAAACTCATAATAAACTTTCCAAAATCAGTTAAACAAAGTCAGCAAATAAAGTTATTAAGTTAAAATTATTTTCAGCAAATAAAGAAAACACAGCTGTCACAAAGGAATTAGTCAAATGAAAATTGATGAATGGATGAAACTCAAATGAACTCATAACTCTTTGATTTTCATGTCATGTCATGTTACAGTTTTTAAAGGAATTATTAACTTTTGATTAAGTTTAAATGTATACAACGGAACCACATTTTAATGTTCACATCTTTATAACGTGTCTTTGTTTTTGTATGTTGTATTGAAAACAGTTGTTTCATGAAAAGTCACAGCTTTTATTCTGAAATCTCATAGCGGAAGTTGCGAGAGAGTGTGTGTGTGTGTGTGTGTGTGTGTGTGTGTGTGTGTGTGTGTGTGAGAGAGAGAGAGAGAGAGAGCGTTGACGCTGCCTGGTGCCGGACAGCTGCTGCTGCTGCTCCACACTCTGGACCCGGACTCATCAGAACTGTAAGTAAGCCTTCGATCCTCCACTGTTTACTTCCTGTCAGCTGATCCACGCGCCGTTTGTTTAAGTAAACAACAACAAGAAAAACATGACGCCAGGAAGAGAAAGTGTCGAAGAGACGGCGAGAGAAGAGGCGGGAGGGGAAATGTTTGTTAGGCCTACGAGAGAAGAACACGAAAGTTCTGCATCAACACCGAACTCTTCTTCTTCATCTCCATCGTCATTACTATCATTATTCTCTTCCCTACAAATAAGTTCCTCTGTTGTTTCATTTCATTTTTATTTTTATTTTTATTTACACTTTCAATTTCATGTTGACTTCTCTTTAGTTTTCTACATAATGTTAAAGTAAATATAACTCACACTTGTAAACCTCTCACTCTCCCACAGAGAAAACCAGTGATTTTAACATCACAGCACACAGGAGATGTGGATCCACTGCTGCCTCCATCACTAAGTTCAAATGTCTTATTTTGTCACTTCATCGAGATTGACCTCAGTGACACAAAGTGACCACACGAGGCAGCAGAGGACCAGCAGCTCCTGTGTCCCCGCAGCTAAAATCACTGACTGTAATACAGCAGATAAAGACGTGAACATGCGACATAGAAGTCGCAGGAACTTAAACTGAATTTTTGGGGGTTGTTGTCTTTTAACTGGAAGGTTGTGGGTTAGATTCCCGGCTTGCCCAGTCTTCATGTGCCCTTGGGCAAAACACTGAAACGCTCTTTTTCTGTTTCAACTCTACGCAGTGCACCTTTAACGCGTTGCTAACTGAAGTCGTGTGTGTCATGTGTGTCGTGTGTGTGTCATGTGACGTGGAGGCAGCCTGGATCCTGTGATGCTCCACAGTGGATCAGCTGTTTTGGGGTCGCGATGCCGTACGTGGACCGACAGAACCGCTTCTGTGGCTTCCTGGACGTCGAGGAGGACGAGAGCAGCGGCCGGTTCCTGCGCCGATACTTCATCCTGGACAAGCAGCAGGGCAGTCTACTGTGGTACATGGACAACCCACAGGTGGCGCTATGTGTTCTCTGCTGGTGTCTCCACATGGTTTCACGCAGATACACTTTATTTACAACCACACCTCTGAAAGTCCTGACCTGTGCCTTTACGGTGATGATGATGATGATGAAGGTGTCTTTGTCTTTGTCCAGAATCTGCCTAAAGGAGCAGAGAAGGTTGGATCCCTCAAACTCTCCTACATCTCCAAGGTGAGTCACCTCAGGCCTCACACGGTGGTGTAGTGGTCTGCACTGGTGCCGCACAGTGAGGTGGTGCAGTGGTGCAGTGGTTTGCACTGGTGCCACACAGTGAGGTGGTGCAGTGGTTTGAATTCCTGGCCTGTGATTGGCTGCTGACCCGTTCTGTCTCTGCAGGTCAACGATGCCACAAAACTCAGACCAAAGGCGGAGTTCTGCTTCGGTAAGTCCTCCATTTTGTCTCTCCTGGCTGCCATCTTGTTGTTTGTGCTATCTCATGTAAATGAAGGGGGAGGAGCCACAATGTGACATGTATTTGTGGGCGGAACATGAACGCTGATTAAAACACAGGTTGTTTTAATATTATTTGTACAACGTTTGACTACAACAACCAACCAACACACCAATGCCTTAGCTCCGCCCCCTAAAATTGTAATTACGTCTTGTTCAAATTCAAGATGGCTGCTTTGACCATCAACACTTCCAACGTCCATAGCATCATCATGTTAGCTCACTACAGGATTGGTAGACACATTTACTCATTCTACTGTTGATTGGCTCATGGAAGGAAGGGGGCGGGACATGTGTCGTATGCCGCCACCTTTGTCAGTGAGCGTCCATCTTTAGCTGAAGCCACGCCCCAACATGCAATACCACACCTGACCACCGGGCGTCAGACTGTAGAACCTAATGAACGGGACAAAGTGCTGAGTCAGTGCTGATCTCATGTTCAGGTGTTCAGGTGTGGTCACTTCTCTCCTTCCTTTGCAGTCTCCTTCATACCTACTCTTTCTTTGCTTCCTTCCCTTATTGTTCCTCCTGTGCTGCCTCATCCGTTGATTCCTCCCTCCTTCCCTCGTTCCTTTCCTCCCTCCCTCCCTCCCTCCTTTCTTTCCCCGTTAGTTTGATTTCCTCTCTTTTGTCCCTTGCTGCTTGTTGTTCTTCCCCTGGTGACCAACAGTAGCTTTTTGTCACTCAATAGGAGGAAACTGTACGCTGACCTTGACCTGTGTGTGTGTGTGTGTGTGTGTGTGTGTGTGCGCGCATGTGTGTGTATGTATGAGAGAGTGTGTGTGTTTGTGTGTGTAAGTTTACATCCTCTTGTTCTCAGTACAGAAACAAACTGATATTTTTAGATGATGATTTGCATCATGTTCTCATAAAGTCATGGAAACAACAATATGTTTACATGTGCGTAGAGTTATTGTAACGTTAAAGTGAAGTTACTGTCAAGTTTAAGTACAGTTTCTGTTAAGTTAATGTAAAGCTAAAGTGAAGTTACTGTTAAGTTAATGTAAAGCTAAAGTGAAGTTACTGTTAAGTTATTGTAAAGTTAATATCAAGTTACTCTAAAGGTTACTGTAACGTTAATGTAAAGTTTAAAGTAAAGTTACTGTCAAGTTTAAAGTAAAGTTACTGTCAAGTTACTGTAAAGTTTAAGTACAGTCACTGTCAAGTTACTGTAAAGTTTAAGTACAGTCACTGTTAAGTTAATGTAAAGCTAAAGTGAAGTTACTGTTAAGTTATTGTAAAGTTAATGTCAAGTTACTGTAAAGTTTAAAGTAAAGTTAATGTAAAGCCACAGTGAAGTTACTGTTAAGTTATTGTAAAGTTAATGTCAAGTTAATGTAAAGTTTAAAGTAAAGTTACTGTAAAGTTTAAAGTAAAGTTAATGTAAAGCTAAAGTGAAGTTACTGTTAAGTTATTGTAAAGTTTAAAGTAAAGTTACTGTAAAGTTTAAAGTAAAGTTACTGTAAAGTTTAAAGTAAAGTTACTGTAAAGTTAAAAGTTTAACTCTGATGTCAAACACATTTAGTTTGTGTCCGTTTAACAATAAACTCTCTGTCTCCCTCTGTGTCTATCAGTGGTACTGCAGCGTCATGTTTAGGCTTTTCATTTCTTCTTCATGGGAGAAGAATGTTTGTGACACAGTTACACATGAGTCCTTTGAAATGTTTACTGTAGGTGAAACATGACTCAGCACTAAAGTGTCTTTAATAAATGATGCGGAATGATTGAATCTGTGATTCTGTATCTTACACACTAACCTCTCTAATAATGTGTGTGTGTCTCTCTCTCTAAAGTCATAAACGCTGGAATGAGGAAGTTTTACCTTCAGGCTAATGACCAACAGGATTTAGTGGAATGGATCAGCGTCCTCAACAATGCCACAAAGATTACTGTGAGACACACACACACACACACACACACAATCACAAACATCTTTGAGTACTGAGTCGAGTGTGTGACAGTCAGACTGTGTGTGTGTGTGTCCCTGTGTGCGTGTGTGTGTGTATTGTCAGGTGCCAAAGTCCAGTGAGGCTCACACTGTCCACGATGTGACTCAGGACACGCCCGGAACGTTGAAACCCGTCTCCTACAAGACAGAGATCATAGGAGGAGTCCCCATCATCACTGCTACACAGGTAACACACACACACACACTGTCTCCTCTGTGTATGTGTGTGTGTGTGTGTGTGAGCAGGTTCAGTCCTGTCTGAAATGGTATGCAGCCACAAACACTCCAGCCGCTGAAGACAAGTAACGGCTGGTTTTATTTCCACGACTGAAGGACTTTTAAAAGAACTTCCAGTGAAATAAAAGCACTTTATTTCACTGAGATTGTTTTTGTTTTTTAAAACTTTATTGATCAACATGGTCATGACATTTTGTGTAAAACATATATGTAAGTAGACCTCCATAACTAACATATATGTGTGACCATGAAAACCAGTTAATATATGTAAGTAGACCTCCATAACTAACATATATGTGTGACCATGAAAACAAGTTAATATATGTAAGTAGACCTCCATAACTAACATATATGTGTGACCATGAAAACAAGTTAATATATGTAAGTAGACCTCCATAACTAACATATATATGTGACCATGAAAACAAGTTAATATATGTAAGTAGACCTCCATAACTAACATGTATGTGACCATGAAAACAAGTCAATATATGTAAGTAGACCATAACTAACATATATATGTGACCATGAAAACAAGTTACCTAATATATGTGACCATGAACAAGTCAATATATGTAAGTAGACCATAACTAACATATATATGTGACCATGAAAACAAGTTAATATATGTAAGTAGACCTCCATAACTAACATATATGTGACCGTGAAAACAAGTTAATATATGTAAGTAGACCTCCATAACTAACATATATATGTGACCATGAAAACAAGTTAATATATGTAAGTAGACCTCCATAACTAACATATATGTGATCATGAAAACAAGTTAATATATGTAAGTAGACCTCCATAACTAACATATATGTGACCATGAAAACCAGTTAATATATGTAAGTAGACCTCCATAACTAACATATGTGTGACCATGAAGACAAGTTAATATATGTAAGTGGACCTCCATAACTAACATATATATCATGACAAGAAAACAAGTTAATATATGTAGAAGTAGACCTCACATAACTAACATATATGTGACCATGAAAACAAGTTAATATATGTAAGTAGACCTCATAACTAACATATATATGTGACCATGAGAAAACAAGTCAATATATGTAAGTAGACCTCCATAACTTCTTTATATATATGTGACCATGAAAACAAGTTAATATATGTAAGTAAACCTCCATAACTAACATATATGTGTGACCATGAAAACAAGTTAATATATGTAAGTAGACCTCCATAACTAACATATATGTGACCGTGAAAACAAGTTAATATATGTAAGTAGACCTCCATAACTAACATATATGTGACCATGAAAACAAGTTAATATATGTAAGTAGACCTCATAACTAACATATATGTGACCATGAAAACAAGTCAATATATGTAAGTAGACCGTAACTAACATATGTATGTGACCATGAAAACAAGTCAATATATGTAAGTAGACCATAACTAACATATATATGTGACCATGAAAACAAGTTAATATATGTAAGTAGACCTCCATAACTAACATATATGTGACCATGAAAACAATTTTATATGTAAGTAGACCTCCATAACTAACATATAGGTAACCATTAAGACAAGTTAATAAGTTAATATATGTAGTAGACCCCATAACATATATGTGACCATGAAAACAAGTTAATATATGTAAAGACCTCCATAACTAACATATATGTGACCATGAAAACAAGTTAATATATGTAAGTAGACCTCATAATAACATATATGTGACCATTAATTATATGTAAGTAGACCTCCATAACTCAATATATATATGTGACCAAAAACAAGTTAATATATGTAAGTAGACCTCCATAACTAACATATATGTGACCATGAAAACAAGTTAATATATGTAAGTAGACTCCATAACTTATATATGTGACCATGAAAACAAGTTAATATATAAGTAGACCTCCATAACATATATGTGACCATGAAAACAAGTTATATGTAAGTAGACCTCCATAACTAACATATATGTGACCATGA